>NC_042963.1:28091173-28124164 GCF_901001165.1 Salmo trutta
AGAATGGCCTTGCTGAATAGCTCAGAGACTTTCAACGTGGCACCGTCATAGGATGCCACCTTTTCAACAAGTCATTTTGTCAAATTTCTATTGTGAAGTGGAAACGTCTAGGAGCAACAACGGCTCAGCCGCGAAGTGGTAGGCCACACAAGCTTACAGAATGGAACTGCCGAGTGTTGAAACGAGTCCTTGGTTGCAACACTCACTACCGAGTTCCAAACTACCTCTGGAAGCAACGTCAGCACAATAACTGTTTATCGGCTGGAGTGGTGTCAAGCTCGCCGCCATTGGACTGGAGCAGTGGAAACGCGTTCTCTGGAGGGATGAAGCACGCTTCACCATCTGGCAGTGCGCAATGGATGAAACTGGGTTTGGCGGATGCCAGGAAAACACTACCTGCCCCAATGCAGAGTGCCAACTGTGAAGTTTGGTGGAGGAGGAATAATGGCCTTAGTTCCAGTGAAGGAAAACCTTTACGCTACAGCATACAATGACATTGTAGACAATTCTGTGCTTCCAACTTTGTGACAACAGTTTGGGGAAGGCTCATTCCTGTTTCAGCATAACAATGCCCCTGTGCACAAAGTGAGGTCCACACAGAAATGGTTTGTCAAGATCGGTGTGGAAGAACTTGACTGGCCTGCACAAAGCCCTGACCTCAACCCCATCGAACACCTTTGGGATGAATTGGAACGCTGACTGCGAGCCAGGCCTAATCGCCCAACATCAGTGCCCGACCTCACTAACGCTCGTTGCTGAATGGAAGAAAGTCCCTGCAGTAATGTTCCAACATCTAGTGGAAAGCATTCCCTGAAGAGTGGAGGCTGTTATAGCAGCAAAGGGGGACCAACTCCATATTAATGCCCATGATTATGGAATGAGACGTTCGACATGCAAGTGTCCACATACTTTTGGTCATGTAGTGTATATCTACATTTTTTTTTAAAGTTCTCAAAATAAGCTTTGTTTTACAATTAAAGGTTAATACACTGCATTTCAAAGAGTCAGGAATAATATTATGAATTCAGGACTTGCAAAATTATACATAGGCTAAATATAATATGCTCGGCCTCTGATCGCAAGGCACAACAGTACATCACTGGGGCCAAGCTTCCTGCCATCCAGGACCTCTATACCAGGCGGTGTCAGAGGAAGGCCCAAAAAATGGTCAAAGACTCCAGCCACCCTAGTCATAGACTGTTCTCTCTGCTACCGCACGGCGAGCTGTACCGGAGCGCCAAGTCTAGGTCCAAGAGGCTTCTAAACAGCTTCTACCCCCAAGCCATAAGACTACTGAACATCTAATCAAACGGCTACCCAGACTACTTACATTGCACCCCCCCCCCCTTTTACATTGCTGCTGCTCTCTGTTATTATCTATGCATAAGTTACTTTAATAACTCTACCCACATGTATATATTACCTCAATTACCTCGACTAACCAGTGCCTCCGCACATTGACTCTGTACCGGTACCCCCTGTATATAGTCTCGCTATTGTGATTCTAATTATTTGTTACTTTATTTCTTTAGGTATTTTTCTTAAAACTACATTGTTGGTTAAGGGCTAGTGAATAAGCATTTCACTGTAAAGCCTAATCTGTTGTATACGGCGCATGTGACAAATACAATTTGATTTGATTTGACATAGACTTTCCTTAAATTCTTGCCTTCTCTCTCTTTCGACTTAATCGTATTGATTCATGGATGACTTGACTTCAAAGGACAGCGTGCGCGCGCACAGTCGCACACAGTCACTGAATGCACACTATTGGAGGGAGCAGAACAATGCATTCAATGCGAGTTTAATGAAGACGCACACCTTACAACAGTAGTGGGCTTCCCTTCTCAATGGAAGGCAGAGAGGAAAGTCAAGCGGGGAACGCAAATGTTGTCATTGGGTTAATCCCAACCCTTCTCCCTTTCCTTACTTCTGTGTGTGTATGTGTCTTTGTTAAACTCACATAGAATGCACCGTTCTGTTCCAGTAGTGTACAGTCAGTGACAGTGTGTGTGTACGCACATATGCCGTCTGTTGAAGTCGAGTCATCCATGAATCAATACGGTGAAGTCGAAAGAGAGAGCAAGCAAGAATTTAAGGACAAGAGAGAGAGTGGGAGAGAGAGAGGGAACAAATGAGAGAAAGTGAGAATCAGAGGGTGTTCTCAGTATGCATACTACCGTGCTCGAAGTGCACTCTCTTGAGAAAGTTCTTATTGACACCAGAGTGTGGAGAACGCATACATTTTACATTTGAGAAGCACTGCGTGCTCCTGTGCTACGACATTACTTTTGACCTTTTAAAGTAAATTGAGTCATCAACATGTCGTCGGGGAAAATGATTATGTAACTGGCCTGATTCAAGACTGCAACAGCGGGACGATGCAATGAGAGCTGCTGTCGTGGCACTTTCTGTCAGTGGGTCTTCCCAATGACTACAGGTGATCAGTTGTGGTTTGCTGATATTATCACGCAGTCAGCACTGGTCCTCCGTATGCGCCGTCACATTTTCTTTTTTGAAGTGAGAGGGCGAGAATCTACCAGCTAGCCCTAATAACTTAGCCAGTTAGCCCTAATAACTTAGCCAGTTAGCCCTAATAACTTAGCCAGTTAGCCCTAATAACTTAGCCAGTTAGCCCTAATAACTTACTATAGGGTTGCGATCTACACACATTACAGTGGGTATTGTAGGCAGGTAAACATGCCAGATTAATAGACTATTTATTAACGTATCAAGATAAAATATTATAGTCAGGCAACATCTAGCCACCACTGATTTCAAGCCATTTTTCGTGGTTGCGTCATATTTCTGTCCATTCTTTGATTGAAGCTTGCATCGATGCATGCCTCCAAATGTGTACAAGTGGAGGACGCATCCAAGAAGTGCCCTCCGTGCTCCATTTTGCATAGTTTGATTTGGATTCATTGCTCCAACTTGCGTGCTCAGAGCATATTGAGAAACACCCAGTGTATCCGATTGACCTTTGGTTCTGCCCTGAGAAAAAATGCTGAACATGCAGACAGCCGGTCTTCAAAAACAGCAGCAGGAAGGGAATGGGGGGGAGAAAAGGAAAAAATTCCTCGTTATGAACAGTAAAAGAATGTGTATCCAGCAGGCTTGGAATGCATGTTAAATCAATAAGTACCCAAAATGAAAGAGATAGCTGTTCTGGGGTGATGTGTTAAAGAGTCCTTCGATGAAAACAGGAAAAGGTACTATTGCACTGTAGGTTTGGGAGATGTCAACCTTTGTCCTATCGTGATTATGTATCCATAAAACATTGTGATACGATGCCGTCGTCCCTATTTTTTTCATATAATAACAAAAAAAACGCTGTTAAAATTATAGTTGGGCTATAGAGCAAAATGGAATGCAACTGGACGAATGATGACGAAAGATAACGTTGTTGAAAGCCTGGACAGAGGCTAAGTGCAGGAATTGGTCAATCTTTTCTACAATTCCTTTCTTTTGGAGGAGCCGAACAGGTTTGTATGTGTGTCTGTCAGTCTGTGTGGCGCACACATAATGGAGCAGTGACTGTCTGATGAGGAACGGGCTGCCTTACCGTAGTGAGCAAGGTTATAGGCTTACATCATGGGCTGGACAGAAGCAGTCTTCAGGTTATAGGCTTACATCATGGGCTGGACAGAAGCAGTCTTCAGGTTATAGGCTTACATCATGGGCTGGACAGAAGCAGTCTTCAGGTTATAGGCTTACATCATGGGCTGGACAGAAGCAGTCTTCAGGTTATAGGCTTACATCATGGGCTGGACAGAAGCAGTCTTCAGGTTATAGGCTTACATCATGGGCTGGACAGAAGCAGTCTTCAGGTTATAGGCTTACATCATGGGCTGGACAGAAGCAGTCTTCAGGTTATAGGCTTACATCATGGGCTGGACAGAAGCAGTCTTCAGGTTATAGGCTTACATCATGGGCTGGACAGAAGCAGTCTTCAGAACTGGATAATAATTGGTTAATTTGCCTCATAAAATAGAACAAATAAATATATCTCTCATTTAGCTGTGACTAAGCTTATGCTATAGACTTTCATTCTTGTTATTATTTGAAAGCCACAATAACTTCAGGACAACACCTTTGTAGGATAGAATATTTGGGCCCTGGTCAAAAGGAGTGCACTGCATAGGGAATAAGGTGACAGCCTATAGTAGCAGTCTGAGATTGGTACAAAAGACTGATTCTACCTCAGGTCGTGGTAAAGTTAGTGTACATTTATTTCAATGATTGCCTCACATAAACGAATGCTGTCGACCCCCCCCCCCCCCCAAATTTTAAACAACATGTCACAGAGGCCTTCAGGAGCACCGCATTGGATAAAAAGACAACCATTACTTGACTGGAAAAGTGGGGGTGTTGCCTGGCTATCAGTCTGTTTAGCTAATAACTCAGTCCTTGTACTCAGTATAATTGCCAAACAGACTGTCGTTTTGGCAATCTTCAAATATGAACAGTCTACCATTAATGAGAGAGGAGATCAGAGGATTTGATCCTGATTTGATAACCCTCACAGCTATAATCCAATACTTTTGAGTCGATATCAAATCCCTTTCTATTGGTCGCATAAACACATTTAGCAGATGCTATCGCGGGTGTCACAAAATGCTTATGATATTTACGTAATAAGGAATTCCCCTCGACCACGGCCAACTTTGTTGTCGATTTTTTTGTTATAGAGAAATAACAAAGCATGCCAAAAAGCTGCTGTGTTGTTCAATACACATGCAACCAGGTAAATACATCCTGACACACGGTTCGCAATGCTCCCATGTAGGGAAATGAAGTCTGCAGAAGAGCACTGTGGCTTCAGGCTATTTGGCGTAGGAAATGTAGGGACCAAGTGTCCAGGTGGATACATTTCATCACAGCTAAGACATTATACTTGTTTAGTATAGTCCATTTGCAACTCCACTCACTACTTGTAGCTATATAGTCCATTTGTTTGTGTTGTTCTTGGCTAGCTTGTTGTTCCGGTCGGTAGCTAACTAGCACTCGCATTGAAAATGGGGCAATGAGGGAAGCCCTACAATATTACGTTTTTTTCTAAGTAGTGAGAATGCTCGGGAGCAGGCAATGTTGAAACGTAACCTATAGACATGTTGTACTTTTCTTCAATGTAGTTTTTCAGTTGACAAAAATTAGCAGACAACAAGAAAATTGCATTTGAAAAAGATCAAGTATTAGCTGTGAGCCAATGGGGTAACCAAGGTTAGCACAAGTTGTTTTCCCCACAGGCGGGCGGGGTCGCGACATTCTATCTAATACCGACTACGACTATCACAAGGGTTATACAAATATTGAACTGTCACTTTTTCAGTGTTGGTGTCTGTTTTTTGTTTGTCCATACGAAACTAGTCTATCAAAAGTCACTTGATCATTTAAAATTTCTCAAACTAAATACATACTGCAATTCCAACCGAAAAAAGTCTTAGCTTTGATTTCAAACATCAAAATACAACAACTTGCCTTGCTAATAACTAAATGTTTGTTTCTGACTGTGTTATGGAATTTTTTATGCTATGTTCAACAACAAATCAGTGACCATGCAAAAAATCCAGCTGCATATTAAAATGTTGAGATTGGCCAGTCTGTTGGGTAATGGCACGGAGTACAAGGAGTGAAAGGTTAAGCCCGGTAAAGTTACAGATACAACAGACAAGACGGTTTAATATAGTTTTACAACAAAGTTTGCTTGATCAGAACAGGCTAGTTTTAGAATGTTTCATGTTGGCTGCTGGAGTTCTCAAAATGCAACATGTAAAATCTTAGCTGAAGACTTGCGATCAGACAGATCTGTGTAGCCAATCAGATAACAGTGCACTGACGTTCTGTGTTTAGCTAAGCAGTTAGCCAAGCAGACAGCCCCACTACAGAATAACCAAGCTTCAATCTGACGCCCACAGACATGCTCAAAGCTAGCTGGCTAGCTAACCAGTTAATATTCTCCAAAGGATTTGGCACCCTTGATAAAGATCAGAAAAAAAGGTAATGAAATAAATACAAATATTGAGCTATAATTGTATGCTCCAAACAATATTTTATACTAATACAATTGCTCAGATAGAGATTTTTGTTGAAGATATACTTTTCCCCCCTAAAAAAGATAGGGGTCAAAATGATGGTCACCCGTTTTCAATACCTTTCAACACATATCATTGCGATGATAATGTCACTGATCCTTTTTCTAAAATGTTTTCTAAGATTGGAGAACATATTGGAAGGGATATTAGACCATTCCTCCATACATAATCTTTCCAGATCCTTTGTCTGTCCTTATGGACTGCCCTCATCAATTCTAACCACAGGTTTTCAATGGTTTTCCAAGTCTGGAGACAAATGTGATTTTGTGGTCAATTAACTTTTTCTTTGCGGATATTGATATGTGCTTGGGGTTATTGTCTTGCAGGAAGATCCACTTGCAGCCAAGTTTCAGCTTCCTGGCAAAGGCAACCAGGTTTATGGCTGAAATGTCCTGGTACTGGGTAAAGTTCATGACGCCATTTGCCTTAGGAGCAATGGAAGCCATATAGTTCATGCAATTAGTTTTGCATGTGTGCTTTCATTGCCTGTTACTATTTGTATCCTTTGTGTTTCCTCTGTACATACTTCACACAAACAAACAGTACCAGTCAAAAGTTTGGACACATCTACTCATTCAAGGGTGAAGACATCAAAACCATGAAACAACACATGAAATCAGGTAGTAATCAAAAAAGTGTTAAACAAATCAAGTTTTATATTGACATTCTTCAAAGTAGCCACCCTTTGCCTTGATGACAGCTTTGCACACTCTTGGTATTCTCTCAACCAGCTTCATGAGGTAGTCACCTGGAATGCATTTCAATTAACAGGTGGTCCGACCGTAATCTGTCCCCTATCAAAACTTTTTAAAACTTTTGGTGCCAGAGATAATGACATAAGAAAGTACTCAAGACGACTAGCTTGATTGAGGTGCTGGTGTTTGTACAGTTGAATTCGGAAGTTTACATACACTTAGGTTGGAGTCATTAAAACTCGTTTTTCAACAACTCTACAAATTTCTTCTTAACAAACTATAGTTTTGGCAAGTCGGTTAGGACATCTACTTTGTGCATGACACAAGTAATTTTTCCAACAATTGTTTACAGACAGATTATTTCACTTATAATTCACTGTATCACAATTCCAGTGGGTCAGAAGTTTACATACACTAAGTTGACTGTGCCTTTAAACAGCTTGGAAAATTCCAGAAAATGATGTCATGGCTTTAGAAGCTTCTGATAGGCTAATTGACATAATTTGAGTCATTTGGAGGTGTACCTGTGGATGTATTTCAAGGCCTACCTTCAAACTCAGTGTCTCTTTACTTGACATCATGGGAAAATCAAAATAAATCAGCCAAGACCTCAGAAAAAACATTGTAGACCTCCAGAGGTCTGGTTCATCCTTGGGAGCAATTTCCAAATGCCTGAAGGTACCACTTATCTGTACAAACAATAGTACGCAAGTATAAACACCATGGGACCACGCAGCCATCATACCGCTCAGGAAGGAGACGTGTTGTCTCCTAGAGATTAACATACTTTGGTGCGAAAAGTGCAAATCAATCCCAGAACAACAGCAAAGGACCTTGTGAAGATGCTGGAGGAAACAGGTACAAAAGTATCTTTATCCACAGTAAAACGAGCCCTATATCGACATAACCTGAAAGGCTGCTCAAGGTATTGGAGTGGCCATCACAAAGCCTTGACATCAATCCTATAGAAAATATGTGAGCAGAACTGAAAAAGCGTGTGCAAGCAAGGAGGCCTATAAACCTGACTCAGTTACACCAGCTCTGTCAGGAGGAATGGGCCAAAATTCACCCAACTTATTGTGGGAAGCTTGGGGAAGGCTACCTGAAATGTTTGACGTAAATTAAACAATTTAAAGGCAATGCTACCAAATACTAATTGAGTGTATGTAAACTTCTGACCCACTATCATATTTTTGTGGGGAGGTTAGGGGGCATGGGGTGGGGGGCATATAATGTTCTCCCATGACAAAAACTTTGTGAAGCACTAATCTAGCTAATGATTAGCACAAATACAGATGGGCAATCCCATGCTTCAGCCTATTTATTTATAGCCACTATGCTGCGCCAGCTGGGCTACAGGTGATAATGCCTATCACTAAATTACACACCAGCCTGATAATATGGACCAATGTGTTGTTAGGCTCATTTTGTGTAACCACCATTTTAAGTTAATTAATTTTAGAGTAGAAAAGTCACCAGAGCTGACTTCAGTCCGAAAAAAACTAAAACAATGTCCAATGAAACGGAAACAGTACTGTTCTGAACGACCAGTTGAAAAACAGGGAGGGGTTGGTTTGCAGGTTCAAAATGCACCGCCGCCCATCAAACACATCACTCAATAATTCAAGCCACACCGGCCACATCCACCAAACGGATCAAACTTAGGCTATTTCAAAAGCTGTTCAAGAACGTTTGGAAAAACCGTTATGCAACGTAGCAAACGTTCAATCGAAATGAACGCACACCAGAACTGACTTTCTCATAGTTGTTTTACCAAAACTGGCAAGTTTGGTTACTTTCTGAACTGACCGAGTTAAACCAGCAGTTTAAAGTAATACAGAAATTACTGATATTTCAGTTGTGGTTGACATATATTGACCAAATTATCAGGAAAGTTTTGAATGTATTTTCCCTTCAATCATTTCACGTCTTTTTCATAAAAAAAACCCTGCCGGTGGGCTTGCTCAGGACCCCCCTAGAAGGGTGTTGACCCTGGAATCCATTAACCTGGACACGCCCAATGTACAACACAAAGCCATTGCAGACTCTGGTAGCTCGACATTCTCCCCTTTTGCAGCGAGAAGTTAGTCTCACGGTCACACTAGAACCAGGAAGCTGTGAACATCCTAGAAGCTAGAACAAAGCGAGTTAACATAGGTGACAATGCGCTATCCTACCCCCCTTCTCTTATCAATGCCTTCCATATGTGATCGCTTCCCTGCACTCAGCACACGGCTGTTATGGTGCCTGGTACCATGGCTCCCTCCCATAGGATCCCTGATGGCTAACAATAACATATCCTGACATAATGTAAACGTTATACATCACCCTCTCTCCCTCAGTGACATGAATAAGTACAGTTGAAGTCAGAAGTTTACATACACTTAGGTTGGAGTCATTAAAACTCGTTTTTCAACAACTCCACAAATGTCTTGTTATCAAACTATAGTTTTGGCAAGTCAGTTAGGACATGTACTTTGTGCATGACTCAAGTAATTTTTCCAAGAATTGTTTACAGAGAGATTATTTAACTTAGAATTCACTGTATCACAATTCCAGTTGGTAAGAAGTTCACATACACTAAGTTGACTGTGTCGTTAAACAGCTTGAAAAATTCCAGAATATTATGTAATGGCTTTAGAAGCTTCTGATAGGCCAACTGACATCATTTGAGTCAATTGGAGGTGTACCCGTGGATGCATTTCAAGGTCTACCTTCAAACTCAGTGCATCTTTCCTTGACATCATGGGAAAATCAAAAGAAATCAGCCAAGACCTAAAAAACAATTGTAGACTTCCACAAGTCTGGGTCATCCTTGGGAGCAATTTCCAAAAGCCTGAAGGTACCACGTTCATCTGTTCAAACAATAGTACGCAAGTATAAATATCATGGGACCACGCAGCCATCATACCGCTCAGTTCTGTCTCCTAGAGATGAACAAGCTTTGGCGTGAAAAGTGCAAATCAATCCCAGAACAACAGCAAAGGACCTTGTGAAGATGCTGGAGGAAACAGGTACAAAAGCATGTATATCCACAGCAAAACGAATCCTATATCGACATAACCTGAAAGGCCACTTTCAGGAAGAAGCCACTGCTCCAAAACCTCCATAAAAAAAGCCAGACTACGGTTTGCAACTGCACATGGGGACAAAGATCGAACTTTTTGGAGAAATGTCCTCTGGTCTGATGAAACAAAAATAGAATTGTTTGGCCATAATGAACATCGTTATGTTTGGAGGAAAAAGGGGGAGGCTTGCAAGCCAAAGAACACCATCCCAACCGTGAAGCATGGGGGTGGCAGCACCATGTTGTGGGGGTGCTTTAATGCAGGAGGGACTGGTGCACTTCACAAAATCGATGGCATCATGAGGCAGGAAAATCATTTGGATATATTGAAGCATCTCAAGACATCAGTCAGGAAGTTAAAGCTTGGTCGCAAATGGGTCTTCCAAATGGACAATGACCCCAAGCATACATCCAAAGTCGTGGAAAAATGGCAAAAGGACAACAAAGTCAAGGTATTGGAGTGGCCATCACAAAGCCCTGACCTCAATCCCATAGAAAATCTGTGGGCAGAACTGAAAAAGCGTGTGCGAGCAAGGAGGCCTACAAACCTGATTCAGTTACACCAGCTCTGTCAGGAGGAATGGGCCAAAATTCACCACACTTATTGTGGGAAGCTTGTGGAAGGCTACCCGAAACGTTTGACCCAAGTTAAACAATTTAAAGGTAATGCTACCAAATACTAATTGACTAAACTTCTGACCACACTGAGAATGTGATGAAAGAAATAAAAGCTGAAATAAATCACTCTACTATTATTCTGACATTTCACATTCTTAAAATAAAGTGGTGATCCTAACTGATCTAAGACAGGGAATTTTTACTAGGATTAAATGTCAGGAATGGTGAAAAACTGAGTTTAAATGTATTTGGCTAAGGTGTATGTAAACTTCCGACTTCAACTGTATATTTCATATTCTCAGAACCCATCAATACCTCACCACCTAGTCCATCACAACGGCAAAGACCGGCTGGTCTTCAACTGCTCGTATGCCTACAAAGGCCCCTCCATGAACCAGCAGCTCCTTCCAGGTCCAACCCTTGGGCCACCACTACACGCTGTACTCCTCCGGTTTCGCCAACATGCTGTTGCCATCAGTGGGGACATCCAAGCCATGTTCCATCAGAACCAGTCAGTACTGAAGTTCATCTGGAGGAACATGAGGATAGAGGAGCAGCCAGAGGTCTATGAGTGTCAGGTCCTGCCATTCGGTACAATGTGCAGTCCATCTTGTGCCACCTTTGCTTTACAGAAGCATGTACAAAACCATAAAGAAGGCAACGAAAACATCTTCCAATCCCTACAGCAGTGCTTCCATGTCGACTGTCTTCCGGGCCTTCCATCAGTGCAGCCTGTCACGTTCCTGGTACACAAGATGTGCCGGCTCTTAGCCTCTGGAGGGTTTGAGAGCCAACAATGGGCCAGCAACCAGTCCTCCGTCGTTGCCCACTTACCTTCAGCTTCCAAGTCAGACAGCACAGAGCTATGGCTCACACAGAACCGTACTGACCCCCAAGAGCCAGCCTTGGCCCTACGCTGTTACTGTCCAACTGATATGCTAGGCTACAAGCACAGACCCGTGTACGACAACTTCCCGACCATGCGGAACATATACAAAGTCCTGACCAGCCAGTATGACCCGCTGTGCTTGATCTTTCCCTTCACAACACAAGCCAAGGTTCTCGTTCAGCTGTGAGCAAAGAGGAGGTTTTGGGTTTACCTGAGCCTCTCACCTGATCTCCTATAAGTCTGGCACATGTGGGAAGAAGAATTACCCAACCTCACAAACATCAGCTTGCCCCGAGGCTATGCACCTATAGAGCTGTCCACAGAAGAGACTGTGTATGACCTTAATGTCTTCTGCAACGCTTCAGAGCTGGCGTATGGCTCGGAGGCAGACCTCTTCATGAAGCGTGATGGCAAAGTTCACACCTCCTTTATCATGGCCAGATCCAGAGTGGCCCCAAAACGACAGCTATGCATACCACGCCTGTAACTCTGCAATGCACTGACCAGGGAACAACTGACTCCTCAGAGTGGCTGCAGTCTGAATCATGTAGGCATAAAGTCTTCGTTGGGACCAGAGTCGTTGAAATCCAAGAACTGATTCCCTTACAGGCTTGAGGATATGCAAACTCCAACAACCCAGCAGACGACATCACCAGGGGTAAGGCTCTATTGGAGCTGTCTGAACCCAGGTTGTTGGAGCCGGGGCCCTCGGTTCCTCTGCAGCATTCCAGATCAGTGGCCTTGCCTGTCCCAGACACCATGATGACCCAGCCGAAATGAAGAGGTCCATCGTCTACGGTCTCATGGCAGTGAACATCAGTCCACAAGTGCCTGACATCAGCAAGTTCAACTCCGGGAAAGTACTAGTGGAAGAAACCCACCAGTCCCTAAATGGGGTGGCCGCTGCCGACACCAGCCTTCCCAAGCCACACTACCGAGATGCTGAGGTCTTTCACTTGAGAGCATGTTAGGAGGCGAGCTTCCCAGATGAAGTCTAGGCCATACAAGCAGAGAAACCTGCGCTCACCAGCAGTCATCTCAGCACCCTTTCACCAACCCTTGATACCACATCAGGCCTCACCCGGTTTGGGAGATGTCTTATGGACAGCCTATGGACAGCCTGTGTCTTATTAAAGCCAACCCAATTGTCCTAGATCCTCACCATGCAGTGTCTAAGCTCCTCATCAAGGATGTTGATGAGTGCCTCCTACACCAAGGACCAGGCAGAGTCTTCATAAAATTCCGCAGCCAGCACTGGGTCTTGCATGGGAGACAAGCTGTTAAACACCATCAAAGAACTTGTGTTGAGTGCCAGAAGTGGAGAGTGCAGTCTATAGTGCCCATAATGGCTGACTTACCTCCTGCCCCACCTATGGTTGTACCAGACTCCTCTCTTCTCCATTCCTTGCATCGAGCCTTCCTGGTATAGATAGGCCGTCACCATGAGAAGCGCTGGGGAGTCATATTCAAGTGTCTCACAACCAGATGCATCCACTTGGATCTCCTGAATAGCTTGGATGCGGACACATTCCTCCTTGCCCTGAGACGGTATATCGCACGCAGAAGGACTCCATCCAACTTTTCTCTCGGACCAAGGGACGACCTTTGAAAGAAGGAGCCACAGCTACAGAAGCAACTGTAGGCCCATCAGTTCAAGCCTCCCAACGCTCCCCACTTCGTTGGCATCTGGGAGCGTGAATTCCAGTCTGTGGGGTATTTCTCATCAGATGTGGCGGATCCAGACCCCATAAGACCGAACATGCTCCTCATGGGGCGGGGGGATGCCTCCTTACCACAAGCTGCCTAAGCCTCTGAAACAATCACCAAACCTTGTTGGCGCCACACCCAAGTGGTAGCAGATCACTTCTGGTGTCAGTTAATTCGTCACTACTTCCTGACCCTGCAAGCACGTCGAAAGTGGAAGAGACCTACTAAAGATCTAGCCCAAGACACCGTGGTGATAATTGTAGATCCACAGTTGCCTTGACCCATGGCCAGTCGGACAAGTGTCCAAGTTGACTCCCAGTGCAGATGGATGCATCAAGTCTGCTGAAGGTCAAGAACAATAGTTACCTGACAATACTTACTGACCTGTTGCCCGCCTCATAGAGCTGCCAGCCATCCCGGACGAAAACAGCCAAAAGCAGCCAAGACAGCCTAGGGAATTCATGGGGTTGTACATTTTGGCCCTACTAAGCTGGGGGCTGCTGAACAGAATTTCTTGATCGGTGGACACCTTCTACCCACCTCTATGGTCACGTGATGACAGAAGGCACTCATAGCAGGAGTGCCCTCTGTCAAACTCTATAGTCAGGTGTTTAAACGGGCAGGTTGGAGGGTGCCTCCTTTCAATCCATGCCCTTCAGACAAAGTTGAGGAGTTGAGCACGCCAACAACTCTCACAACAACAACCAGTATGTCATTGAATGTGAGTACCAACTTCCTTTACTGCATACAAGAGGATTAAAAAGAGGTCTTCCTCACCTCTGTTTTGTTTGTGTCAGAATTTGGCCGCTAATGGCCAAGCCAAGCAGCCATTGTCATTTATCTGTTTCTTTGCTACATGTAGTTGGTAACTGACTTATATATGTTTGTTGTTTGCACATTTTGTGCAGTTGCATTATGATGTTAATTAGGCCTGCTTTATGGCTATGCTTGCTACCTTTATAGTTTATATTGTTTGCTGCCACATGCCATGCTACGTAGACACTGTTCATGTAGTCTGCTCTAGCTTTGGCCTACCATGCAGCATGCTATCACATCCCCTCCTTCTGCCATTTGTTGTTAACCTCTTGACGGTCGCCTAGGATAGGGGGCGCCACAGCACATTTTGAAAACATTTGTGCCCATTTTAAAACGGCCTACTATTCAAACTCAGAAGCTAGGATATGCATATAATTAATACTTGTGGATAGAAAACACCCTAACGTTTCTAAAACTGTTTGAATGGTGTCTGTGAGTATAACAGAACTCATATGGCAGTCAAAACCCCGAGACAGATCGAAACAGGAAGTGGAATTCTGAATTGTGGACTCAACTTCATCACATTGCCTATTAATCACACCGTGAGCTATGGTTCATTGAGCACTTCCTATTGCTTCCACTAGATGTCCCCAGTCTTTACAAAGTGATTTGAGCCTTCTACTGTGAAAACTGACAGAATGACACGCTGTGGAACGTGGTCACACGGAGAGGGCCATCACCATTATGACGCCGGCGCCCCTGGTTACCCTCCCCTTTCGAAACGTTTTGAAACACAATGCAATCGTCCCCCTCGAATCTTATTGGAGCTCTAGTTGAACAAGGCCCTAAAGATTTATGTTATACAACGTTTGACATGTTTGAACGAACCTAAATAAGAAAAAAAATGCATTTTGTTGAAAGAGTAGCCCCGCGCACGTCGGAACTTTTGGTGCAGCCTTCAGAACGCGCTAACAACAACAAGCTAATGGAACATAAAGGATGAACTTTTTCAAACGGAAATACATTTGTTGAGGACCTGGGATTCCTGGAAGTGCCTAAGGATGAAGATAATCAAAGGTAAGGGATTATTGACAATAGTATACAAGACTAGATTTGATATGCGATTGTTCCAAGATGGCGCTGACCAGTATTGCTAGCCTATTGTTCTGAGTATCGCATCCCCTTTTATCGCAAAGTGTGATTACCCAGTAAAGTTATTTTTAAATCTGGCATTACAGGTGCTTTCAAGAGATATTCATCTATAAATCTTAGAATGACAATATTACATTTTAAAAATGTTTTCGAATAGTAATTTAGTAAATTGTAGTGCTGTTTCATCGGATGCATTTGAGGGAAAATAGTTAGTCAACGTTACGCACCGATGTAAAATGCTGTTTTTATATATAAATAGGAACTTTATCGAACAAAAGAATGCATGTATTGTGTAACATGATGTCCTAGGTGTGTCATCTGATGAAGATTGTCAAAGGTTAGTGCTGCATTTAGCTGTTTTTTGGTTATTTGTGATGCATGTGGTTGGTCGGAAAATGGCTATGTGGCTACTTTTACGATATACTCCTCTAACATAATCTAATGTTTTGCTTTTGCTGTAAAGCCTTTTTGAAATCGGACAACGTGGTTCGATTCAGGAGAGGTGTATCTATAAAACGAAATAATTCGAAAAAAAAAATATTACATTTTGTTATGCTAATGGCGATAGGATTTTTCGTTGGATGTCCGTCGAGGCCGCACAGGGGTTAACTGCTGCTATACCCATTCATGCTTATCGCATTTGTAAATTGATATTGCCATTTGTACTCATCCAGGAGCATGGTTACATGCACACAATAATACTATTATTGTGGATAGTTAGATTAATATAATAGTTAGTTTAAAAAGTTGACATGCTTTGCAAGAAGAAAGATTTCCCTAATAATCCTGTTTACATGGAAACATCTGAAATCAGGCTACCTGATGGAACTTTTGATAAATGCCTAAAATCACCAAACAAAACCACGTTATTTTTTAAAAGCCTAATTTGAGTCAGGGTTTGGATATATAACATTATGTGAAAGATATTTCTAAGATGCATACTTTCAGTTTTTCCAAACTCACTTCACTCGCGAATAAGAGGGATGCTTGCGTTACCGGTGCTGGCACATGTGCAGATCAAATACACCGCTGGAACGCAGATCAAGCAGTTTACATGTCCTAATCATTTGAAAGATTGCTCAGAAAATCTGGTGTTTCTGACATTGCGCCGATTAAGATACGCAGAGTAAGGTGTTTACATGACTATTTCCATACTCGGCCTACTGCCAATCAGTTTAATACCGAATTATTAGTGTGCATGTAAACATACTCTGTTATACTAATTAACAGCCAATTAATGATGCGCGGTTGCTTTTATTGCCTGTTATTATTTGGATCCTTTGTCTCCTCTGAAGGAAAACCATACTGCATACGAACATACTCTACAGAGCCCCCAGCTGATCCATCCGATTCAAGACACTTTCATGTCAACTGTCTGTCAATCCTTCCATGTCATGTATAATCTCCATTACATGAAAAAAATCTATAAAGACTCTTAAACTGAACTGCATCTCTGACTCTGCCTGCTCTCTAATCGGAGTCCCACAGTAGATGGGGGATCACCATAACCCTCACTTAAACCTTCATTCAGTTCCAACCATATTTTACAGTAGTTATGGAGTTCTTTTCTGCTTCTGCAACCTTATTTTGCCGCCAAACCACCACAGGTGTGCGTGGCCAAAGAGCTTTATTTTCATGTCATGCAACAAATGTAAAAGTCTGGAGTTTGGTAAACGGCATTGTTTGAATTGGAACCAGTGCCTTGGTCAGATGACATGAAAATAGAGCCCCTTAAATGATATTGACACTGTGGTGAAACCAAACATGAGCTTGTTAAGAGAGATCAGTGTTTCACAGTGTGGTCGACCCCATTCTGCCCACAACTGACGGTGAGTTGCGTGTGTGAGAGAGACTGGCAGAGGCTTAAAGGCAGGTTCCAAGGATTTAGTACAGAGGGTAGCTAAATACCCCCACAGTTAGCGGCAGCGACACACACCCAGACACAGATGCATGCATGTGCATCGTTTCTGTAATGTGTGTAGCAGGGTTTCCATTAACCAAGAATACCCAGCTTTTTGACAAACGAAAAGCCAATAACTAAAATTTGCACCGGACAATTGTCTGAAAAAAATTAAGAATCCCTTTGCGAAATAATGCTTTTTAGCCTATTCATTGATGGAAAAACCAGTCAATGTAAATATATTTGACCGGTCATGCTTATCGGTCTATAGGTTCATTTGCATAATTTACTGGAATTAAATTGTCAAGTGAGTATTTTCGTTAGTCATGATGATGCGAGAGCTGCTTCTACAGCGCCTGTTGCTGCTGGAGTGAAACCCAATAATTGTGCAACAATTCTAAATGCAATTACGTGTTAAACTGTTTAGATCGCCACGATTAAAAATAGCTACTTTTTGTATTTCTCAACTGATAATTGAAGTGCGCTTCCCATTCAAGTACTTAGGCAAGGGTAGGCAGGTTTCAGCGCGTCACACACCACTTTGGTGGCGGCAGTATGCATTTTGAAAACATATACTTAATTGTGTGAAACCTTCACGTTTTACTTCATATTATGAGGCATGTCTTACCTTGCTTCAAAGTAGCAAAGCCAAAAAACATTTCTAGAAATATGGAGGCAATTATTTTAGACTTCTATAGGCCATTGAAACATGTAGCCTATTTCTCTCATGTTATTTTGGTTTTCAAATCAACTTTCTTTCATTGTCCAGTAGCCAAAGGCACAACCCTAATCACATGAGCAACCAATGCTAGTTGTTGTATCTTTAGATCTCCCATCTTTCTGTATTTCTAATGGATATTTTCATCTCTGTCATATGAAACCGCTCGCATGTGCCTAATTGCATTACTGTCTGCCATGTGCACATTGCTGTGCGGCTATAATGTAAAGAAATAATAGTTGATCACCTATTTATGCTAAACGTTCTGATCAGTTGCATCAGCCTTGATGCTTTTTAAAGTTATTTTGATGTACTGGTTGTATGCATTTGGGATCTATCGTCCCACAGTCTGTTTGAAATAGGCTCTTTCTTTCTCACACAGAATAAAAATGGTAGGGGGGGGTCTGTTTGCGTAACGTTGGAAGTCTATTAACAAGTTCTTTAACAGGCGAGGCAGAGGGAATGAGAGGAGAGGAAATGCAGGCAACTGATTGTAAACAGCTCTTGCTGCAAACCCCCTGGGTGGGCCTCACACACACTTCTCTTCCCTCAGATGCCTCTGACCAGAGCTTCTGACGCAAACGATTGCAGAGACAGTCCAGGAGAGAAAGGAGGAGAAAGAGAGGGGGAGGGTGAGAGAAGTGAGAAATGAATTGAGGAGTTGTGGGGGAGAAGTGAGGGGTAGAGGGAAAAAAAATGAGTACGGACTGAGGAAAAGAATTTCGAAAGGGAGGGGGGGGCAGAATAGAAATGGAGAGAAAGAAGAGTGGTAAGAAAAGAAAAGGACCGACCAGGAAAGAGAGTCACAGATAAGGGAACAGAGATGTAGGGAGCAGTTAGACAGCGAGAAAATAGAGCGACAATTTCAGTTTCAAGTTAATGTCACATGCGCAGTGAAATGCCTTTCTCACAAGCTCTAAGGAGGAGACCATTGTTAGGGACCTATAAAATCTGCGTTGTGGAGCACGTGGACGGAATCCAGACAATAAAATGGAAATTAGAAATATTCTAAAAAATATTTAATTTAGTAGGAAATCAACTAAATGCACTGAACTTATTAGAAAAGTAATTAATTTGCCCTATATTATGATAAAATGCGATTCATATTTTCCTTCAACTTTCTGAAGAGGCAACGGCACAGGAATGCCCGTCTGTGTGCGTGCGTTTGTCGACCACTGTGTAGCCGTTAGCGATTATGCTAATGTTATGACAACGGTCTTCTGGTAGATGGCTTTCCCAAAAACCTTCTCAATTGAATGTTAAAGGCCAACTCCACCACTTTTCAACCTTGTTTTCATCATCTCCAGCACAATGCCAGTGTCAACATACAGTGCCTTCAGAAAGTATTCACACCCCTTTTTCCACATTTTGTTGTTACAAAGTGGGACTAAAATGGATTTACACAATCCTCTGTAATGTCAAAGTGGAAGAAAATGTATACACACTGAACAAAAATATAAAACGCAACATGTAAAGTGTTGGTCCCACATTTCATGAGCTGAAATAAACGATCCCAGGATGTTCCATACGCATAAAAAACGTATTTCTCTCAAATTTTGTTCACAAATTTGTTTACTTCCCTGTTATAGTCCCGTGTAGCTCAGTTGGTAGAGCATGGGCTTACAGCACCAGGGTTGTGGGTTCAATTCCCACTGGTGACAAGTACTAAAAAAGTATTCAAAATGTCTGCACTCACTACTGTAAGTCACTCTACCGTAATTTCCGGACTATTAAGCGCACCTGAATATAAGCCGCACCCACTGAATTTAAAAAAAAATATTATTTTGAACATAAATAAGCTGCACATGTCTATAAGCCGCAGGTGCCTATCGGTACATTGAAACAAATTAACTTTACATAGGCTTTAACGAAACACGGCTTGTAACAAAAATAAATAGGCTTTAACGAAACACGGCTTGTAACAAAAATAAAAACGCTTTAGTTGTCTTCTTGCACTGAGTCAATTCCTCACGCTGCGGTTTCCAACGTCTTATCATCGACTCATTAAGACCAAGCTCCCGTGCAGCAGCTCTATTTCCTTTTCCAACAGCCAGATCAATCGCCTTCAACTTGAAAGCTGCATCATATGCATTTCTCCGTGTCTTTGCCATGATGAGGGTGACAAAATGACTACCGTAATCAGAATGATGGGAAGTTTGAGAGCACTCGATTTAATCTAAACAGTAAACAAAAAAGTTGTTTGACCTTAACCCGTTCGGCAATTTCATTGGTCTAATGAAAGCTTCATGCCGGCAAAAATCTGAGCCCGTCACAGAATGTGTTTTTTTGGAGAAAAAAAAATTGAAAGCGGGAAAAATCCATATATTAGCCGCGTCATTGTTTAAGCCGCGAGGTTCAAAGCGTGGGAAAAAAGTAGCGGCTTATAGTCCGGAATTTACGGTATATGAGATTGTCTGCGAAATGACAAATGTAATGACTAAAATGCAAATGCAATTCTCCTTTACCAAGATAACCCGTCCACCTAACAGGTGTGGCTTATCAAGAAGCTGATTAAAACGCATGATCATTACACAGGTGCACCTAGTGCTGGGGACAATATAAGTCTACTCTAATGAGCAGTTGTGTCACAAAACACAATGCCACAGATGTCTGAACTTTTGAGGGAACATGTAGTTGGTATGCTGACCGCAGGAATGTCCACCAGAGCTGTTGTCAGATAATTGAATGTTCATTTCTCTACCATAAGCCACCTCTCCAATGTCATTTTAAAGAATTTGGCAGTACGTCCAACTGGCCTCACAACTGCAGACCACGTGTAACCACGCCAGCCCAGGACCTCCACATCTGGCTTCGTCACCTGCAGGATCGTCTGAGACCAGCCACCCGGACAGCTGATGAAATTGTGGGTTTGCACAACTGAAGAATTTTTGCACGCACTGTCAGAAACCATCTCAGGGAAGAGTATCAGCGTACTCGTCGTCCTCACCAGGGTCTTGACCTGACTGCAGTTTGGTGACGTAACAGACTTCAGTGGGCAAATGCTATGCTTCAATGGCCACTGGCATGCTGGAAAATTGTGCTCTTCACAGATGAATCCCGGTTTCAACTGTACCAGGCAGGTGGCAGACCGCGTGTATGGCTTTGTGTGGGTGCGAGTGGTTTGCAAATGCCAACGTTATGAACAGAGTATCCCATGGTGGTGCATTTTAACGATTTGAATGCACAGAGATACTGTGACGAGATCCTGGAGGTCTATTGTCGTGCCATTCATCCGCCGCCATCACCTCATGTTTCAGCATGATAATGCACAGCCCAATGTCACAAGGATCTGAAAATGTCAGGTCTTCCATGGCCTGCATACCCATTGAGCATGTTTGGAATGTTCTGGATTGACGTGTACAACAGCGTGTTGTAGTTCCCGGCAATATCCAGAAACTTCACACAGTCATTGAAGAGAAGTAGGACAACCTTCCACAGGTCACAATAAACAGCCTGATCAACTGATTTACCAAATGGTGGTCACACTAGATAAACTGGTTTTGTGATCCACTCCCCTACCATATTTTTAAGTTATCCGTGACCAACAGATGCATATCAGTATTCCCAGTCATGTGAAATCCATAGATTAGGGCCTACTGTATTTATTTCAATTGACATACTTCCTTATATGAACTGTAACCCAGCAAAATCTTTGAAATTGTTGCATGTTGTGTTTATATTTTTGCTCATTGTATTTAGGCTTGCCATAACAAGGAAGGGGTTGAATACTTACTGAGTCAAGACATTTCAGCTTTTAATTTTCTATTCATTTGTAGAAAAATTGGAAAAACATAATTCCACTTCAACATTATGGGCTATTGTGTGTAAGCCAGTGATACAACAATCAATTTAATCAATTTTAAATTCAGACTGTAACAACAAAATGTGAAAAAGGTTAAGGGGTGTGAATACTTTCTGAAGGCACTGTAGTTCTGTCAGAGTGGTCATTGGGTTCTTGGTCACCTCCCTGACCAAGGTCCTTCTTGCCCAGTTGCTCGGACAGCCAGCTCTAGGCAGTCTTGGTAGTTCCATATTGTTTCAATTTCCAAATGATGAAGACCACTGTGCTCCTGGAAACTTTCAACACTCTAAAAATGTATTTATACACCTCCCCAGATATATGTCCCATCACATCTCAGAGATCTACGAACAGTTCCTTTAGTTTCTGCTCTGACATGCACTGTCAACAGTAGGACCTTACATAGACAGGTACGTCTCTTTGTAAATCATGTCCAAACAATTGAATTGGCAACAGGTGGACTCCAATCAAGCTGTAGTGACGTCAAGGATGATCAAAGTAAATTGGATGCACCTGAGCTCAATTTGTAGTGTCATTGCAAAGGGCTGTGAATACTTATGTAAATGACATCTTCTGTAATTCATTTTCAATAAATTATCAGAAAAAAAAGGTGAGAAACAAAATTGACTTAATCCATTTTTAATCCAGGCTGTAACAACAACATGGGAAATAAGTCAAGGGGTATGAATAGTTTCTGATGGCACTGTATGCCTTCCTGGCAGAATAATATCATGATTATTTGCATCAATCCAGTGGCCTTCTGTTTTGTAAACTCTGCAATCACATGGGACAGAAACATCACTAACCAAACAGCAGCCTCTGGCTGGTGCGCAGTTGAATTAAAGGGTAACTACACCCAAAAATCAAAATACATTTAGTTGTTTTTCTATTTACAAAAAATTGATTTTGAGAACGAAAACCTGAACTGGGAAAAATGGAAAAACAAAACAGACAAAACTGAATTTGTGGGGAAAAAAATTGAATCAGGCAAAATTGTGATAAAAATTGGATTGATGATATCAGATCTCTGTGTGAGTCAGATAGCATGAACTCAGTCATACAGGGGTAGAGAGAAGTGGTAGAAAAAAGTATGGGAGAGAGGACAGACTGACTATCCGGAGAGAGGGAGGGTGAAAGGTGAGAAGAGAGGGAGGGACCTTTATTTTACCAGGGGAGTCATACTGACTCCAAAGTCTCCATTACAGAAGAGCACTGAATTACAAAAATAAGTCAGTCATAAAAAACACACATTCATAAGGTCCTCAATCAGGACTAATCTAAAACTATCACTTCATAAAATGAGGAAAAGACAGGCGTTGAGAGCAGACCACTAGCATCCTGCCTGCTGTAGACCTATTCAGGTCATGACCTTGTGCTGCCACACACACACAAATTACGCTCAATTTCTTCGATTGGCTGCCAATCGCTACCGCGGCCTCCAAACAAATCTGGTTTGCATTGGCCAGCATGTTCGTGCATGTGTATTGGCGCATGCTATCATGTGTGTGTGTGTGAGAGTGAAGAGCAAATGTGTGAGAGAGAAGAGCAAATGTGTATCTTGACATGATGACACCAAATAAGGCAGTCCAGAAAAGGGAACATTTGCTGGCCGAACTAAAAACAACAGAGATCGCCCCTAAACAACCGTTGCACGGACTTCAACTGAAGCTGGGCTTACAGATGACTCAGCAAAAATAACAGGATTGCCAGATGATTGAAGAAAAAAAACATTGCCAAAATTAGAGGTAGCTCAAACTTTTGCTTGTGGACGAAAGTTGCTGGTGGGGTCCCAATAGTTGGCTTCAGTGACAAACAGTTGTCTTATTCAGGGGTATTCAACCGGGGTTCCGGTACCAAAGGGGGTCCTCAAAAATATATTTTGAATGCAAAAAAGGTTTTGGCCTGTTTAGTGACATCTCCAGGCAGTAAATTAGGTAATAGCAGGGATGCGATAAATCGATCATTTTTATTAAAAGTTTAAACAGCCATTTTTTATTGGTTTTCCTAACATTCCAGCCAAATTCACAATGCAGAATAGTGGTCCTATTACGAATGTATGACCGCTAGGGCCAGGCAATAACGTTCTCTCTACAGCAGGCAAATACACTTGAAAGCACCTCGGCTGCAGCATTTTTTGTTTGTCTGTAAGGGTACACTACGGCTTTTTAACCCCATAACCACTAAAGCAGTCATTTGGATTGCTGATGAATTTAATTGTTTTATTTCTCTGCCATTTTTAAAAGTCATGCGCCTTGACTTGTCCTAAATAAGCCTATATAACACACTGTCATTGTTAGAATCTTAATATCACAAACAGAACTGGAGTTACAACTCGTTTTTTTATGGTTTCCCCCGGCAGCCCCTCCTTCCAACAGTAGGGCCTGCTCCGCTCCTTCTCCCGACATGGTGTTGTGCCCAGTCCATAATCACCCCAATAACTGCCTCAAAACTGAACCTAAACTATACCGAAATTAATCTCACACATATAACATATTAAATAAATGAAGTAAAGTGTGATGGCGGAAAATGGGTGAGTTGATAAGCAAGGGGAAGCAAACTATTCATAATAATGTAATCACCAAATGTGGATGATAAACAGGGCAGGCCATTCTACTGTATTGATCTATTCCAATTATAATCTAAAAATGTTATGTACCCTATATCAGTCCATCGAAGCGGTCTTAGTCTACTCTGGCCTAATACAAATCCAATCCAATTTTATTAGGTCACATGCTTCATAAACAAGTGTAGACTAACAGTGAAATGCTTGCTTACAGGCCCTTCCCAACAATGCAGAGAGAGAAAATAGAAAAATAATAGAAAAAGTAAGAAGTAAAAGTACCCCGACCTCAACCAAATTGAGATGGTTTGGGATGAGTCGGACCGCAGAGTGAAGGGAAAGCAGCCAACAAGTGTTCAACATATGTGGGAACTCCTTCAAGATCATGGGAAAAGTATTCCAGGTGAAGCTGGTTGAGAGAATGCCAAGAGTGTGCAAAGCTGTCATCAAGGCAAAGGGTGGCTATTTGAAGTATGTGTTTAACACTTTTTTGGTTACTACATGATTCCATATGCGATATTTCATAGTTTTGATTTCTTCACTATTATTCTACAATGTAGAAAATAGTAAAAATAAAGAAAAACCCTTGAATGAGTAGGTGTTCTAAAACTTTTGACTGGTAGTGTGTGCGCGTGCACACACACACACATATATTTAAAAAAACGTTATATTTTCCTTTATTACCCACCACTCCTCTTCCAATTGGAGCAAACCAGTGAACAACAACACTTAGGCCTGTATTCCCAGTTTATACATACTATATACATTTTTACTCCTGTCCTTCCTCTACCCACAACCTCTCCCATCTATTTCTGATGTCCACCCGGTTTGATTTATATTTGCCATATCTTTCAAACTGTGCTCTTTCACAAAAGTTCTTAACCTATATACAGTTTAAGGGTACAGTATGTTTTACATTAGTTATCTTGTTATTAGTCTTACAAATTCAGTAAAGCAGGGCCTATCTTCAATGAATAGGCTAGGACATTCTACACGCAACAGACCAAAGACTGAACACACTCGCATCATTAGCGAAGAGAAAGAGCAGGCGAGCCAGCTGCACTCTGATTAACATTTTGTGGGAAAGGATCCCAATTTCGTAAAAGGCATTTACGAAACATTTGTGGGAAAGGATCCCTTTCTTGCCTTTGTACTGTGTCCAATTATGTTTGTACCATGTTTTATGCTGCTACGATGTTGTGCTGCTGCCATGTTGTTGTCATGTGGTGTTGCTACCATGCTGTGTTGTCTTAGGTCTCTCTTTATGTAGTGTTGTGGTGTCTTTATTTTTAAGCCCCTGTACCCGCGCAGGAGGCCTTTTGGTAACCCGTCATAGTAAATAAGAGTTTGTTCTTAACTGACTTTCCTAGTTAAATAAACAAAAATAAAATAAGGAAAAATAAAGGTGTTTACGTTTAAATGTTCACACCCCTAGTTAATAGACCAATAAGGAGTTCCAAAACTCTGCCAAAAACAGCTCGTTTTCTGTTTTCTCCTCCCCACTCAGACCACTCCCAGACAGTCCTAGCAAAATGATTGCTTGACAAAATGCTCTTAACTAAGAAACTATTTTTGTTTCTTGTTGACCATTTTAATTGAAAACAGAGTAAGGTACTTTATTGTTACACAGAAATGATTTGATATTGAGATAAAACGGCTGCATTGCCCCTCGCTGTTACACACAACCAGCTTCCATTTCCTCATTCAAAAGGGGATTTATGGCTGATTTAAAATGAAATCGCCAACAATCTTATTTTATTTGGCACTTAATACTACACACATTTTTTTTACCTCTTAAGTTGGGAAAACATGTTTTTTTTTTATTAAGTTGATCATGTGTTCTTTATGACAGAATGCTAAAATTTTGTGAAATGAGATGTAGTTACACATCTCAAAAGGCACTGAAATCGGTGGAACGACCCAATTACAGTCACTGGAGTATCTGCTATAACACCCGTGAATAGGCCACCATTGCGACTAGTGCCGCTTCATGTTGGCAAGCTTTTTTGACTTGCACATTAATATTTGCCTAAACATGGCTAACCTTTGTTTAACCTGCTAAACAGCTGCTATTAGCATAAATATATGTTTACTTAGCCTATTAGCTAGAAAGGTATGCTATAGTTTACACTTCCTCTTCCAATTATAACGTGGGGAGTAGGGATTCATATTTTAAGTTATACGTTTTCAAAGTTTCCTCCACATGGCCAGCGCCACTATGTAAAGATTTCACAGCAAGTGAAACTGATATTTAGTAATGATAGCGTAACTTTTAATTGGCAATGACACTGTTGTGAATTGCGAAACAGGCCTCTCATAAGTTGCAAGCGTTGTCATGTTCCTCAATGAATTCAGGCCGAATCATACAGACTTTTGTAACCGCAGTCAAACAAAAGTCAAATGACCAAAGTTGTAACTCTTGCTAGATAACCTCCAATGAATGACAGAATATCTCCTATTTGGCAAAATTAAGTTGATGATTATACAGATAGCAGATCAGCTCATGAACAACGGGGAGATGGAGAGTAACTTATTTAAATATCAAGGTATCTTAACAGGGTCCATTGTTAAATTTTGTATATATTTGTTTTTAATGTATCTATATCTACGCTCATACTGTTTGTTGATCACACATTCTCTACCGAATCGCTCATATGGGCAGCAATACGAGACAGCGCAGCGGGGGAAATGGTCTAGGGGTATTTTGACATGCATAGGTAAGACATGTTTTGATAATGCAACCTATGGATTACAGAATAAAATGTGGATTTTTCATGCGAGATAAGAGTCAGGATTTTGGATTTCAGTGGGATTGGGACGATAGGAAAATTGCCTTGGCTCTATATAAGGCTACTACGTGAGTCAATAGATAAATAATACATTTGATTCAGGCTACATTATTGCACGCTAAGCGTTTGTGATCAGTGATAGATGAGCAAACTAATAAATGAGCTACCACTTCCACCTGTCCAACCGCAGATCAATTAAACAAATATATAGACAGATTCAGTCAAACAAAATCACATTGATTGATTATCAGACAAGTCACAGGCTTTTGGTTGTGAGTCGGCAAAATGTTCTCATCAGCAAATATATGGGGAAACTAGAATAAACATGATAATTAGCACTCACCTCAATTTAGCTAACATTTCCCCAGCCTAATTGTTACCAAATATCCAAAACGGAGATTCAGTGAAAACAAAAATCTGACATTGATTGATTCATCTAGATAAGTCCCCCACGCTTGTTCTCAATCAAAACAGTGCTGAAATGATCATCTAGGTGACCAGGCAAGACTATTGCTTTAAATTAGTACAACGGTTCCATATAACTATGTGAGAGTCAGTATAAGCAAGAATTTGATGCATGCCTTCAATTGCATTAGCCTACTTTATTCCAATATTTTTGTCATTCAGTTGATCATAACTAAGGTGAGTTTCTCTCTTTTTAACGACTGTTTACTCATCTCCTTACTCTGCTGCCGCCCGCCTTATACCGTGTTGTTCTCAACACCAGTTTAAATAAATAACAAATGGGGGTTTAATTTATGTGATGTCAGACCAGGCCTGGGCACGCACTTCAGCTCACCGGGCTTGGGTCAGCCCAGGATAGGATTGTCAGTTCTGATGAGAGCTCTAAACTGCATTCGGTTCTCATATGCAGTCCGGCAGTGTCAATTATGCGCGTGCTTTGAATTTACGCTGACTTTGTGTGAAGTAAATATGCTAGGCTTCCATGTGACAACCTGTCTGGATAATGTGCCATTTCATTTGTTGCTTATCCGCTGCTGCGCATGTGTATTTTGTGGAATTGCATTAGTGTGACATTGGTGAAAAAAGTTGTAATTTCCCGGGTCTCGTCATAAATCTTTTTCGGGAAATGTGAAGTGGTCCCAGCACAGTGTTAGTGGTCCTGGTTAGTAGTGTTAATCCCTAGTGAGGTCAAAATAATGAACAACTATCTAACCAATTCATTTTAAAATGTTGATTACTTCACTTTGCCATTATCATTCACCTGATGATAAGAGAAGGCATGTTAATTCATTATTTTTTGCTAATGTATTATGTGGGTTCCTGGGTGTTGGTTTGCCTGGGAGGGGACCCCTGGGCAAGAAAAGGACCCAGGTCTAGTTCACACAGAGTAGCTGTTGTCAAGTTACCTTTAGAGACTGCACGGCCTCACCAAATCCTGAACTTAACCATGAAGGGGGAAAATAACTAACCTTAGACCAGTGTCTTGGGGTGTCTGACTGTCTGAGACAAAGCTAAGATCAGGAGCAGTTCTGGAGATCTGCTGGCTCAGACAATCTGACATCATTCTATAGTCACACACACACAAAGTACCCCCCTCCCACACAAACCTCATGTGTCCCCCTCACATGCACATGCAAATACACACACGTCTCACGTACAAGCACTTCCTGGTCGTTCTGCCTAGTGACAGACGACAGGCAGAGCTGTGGGCATGTCTGAGCATGTCTAAGCCCCTGGCTAAGCCTGAGCTGTATTTGACTACTTCTGAAGACTGCAACCTGTTAACACAGAACACAGAGAGGCTCATCACAGTATAAAAGACACACACACACAATCTCTGCCTATCCTGTCCTACCATATGACTGGACCACAGTAGAGGAGAAACAAAACATGCCGCCACCCTGCCACACCAGGACATCCATTTGAAACGGTGTCTGAGGATGACCTGCAGCATCATCAAGGACCCCACATACCCCAGCCACGAGCTGTTCTCTCCCTTACTGTCGAGCAGACCGTATCGGAGCATGAGGTCTGATACAAACAGGAGTTTCTATTTACAAGTCATCAGACTGCTGAACACTTGAACTGGACTGACCACCTGCTCTGATTCTACGCACCTTAGCACACATGCACTCACTCACGCACACCCACACAATCATGCTGCACACACACGTGCTGCTATTAGACACGTATTACACTGCCCTCATCCCCCAATAGACGTGGAAATATTGGACTATAAATTGTGCCTTCCTGTATTACACTTACGCTAAAATGTTTATTCTATTCTACTGAGCCAATTCATTTCGTATTCTCATCTTTTATTATTTCTTATTGTTGTTACATTGTCGAGAAGGAACCTGCAAGTAAGCATTTGGTTGGACGATGCATACCAATGTGTATCCCAAACATATGACCGATAAAACACGAACCTAACCTTCACCCCATCTAGCACTGATCGGGGGTGAAATTTCACCAAGGTGGAGATGCACGTTCGACTTCCCCTCCCACAATCCTAACCTTACCGATTATTAGGGAAAATGTTAAACTGTCCCAAGGTCAGCGTCTAAGGGAAACTTAACCCCACTCTTCTAGCCCCAGCCGCACACCTAGTTCCCCCATTCCCCCTCCTTTTACTCCTCCAACCCCCCTCTGCCCTCCACCTCTTCACAGAGGAATGCAGGGACCAGCTGGTTGAAAAAAAGGAAGCTTCACCAAAACAGGAAATGCATCAGCGGTCCTATCAGAGAGCTTTATCAGGGACACTGCCGTCCCAATGTAAACACACACACGCACACACACACACTGGGTGGCGCCTGCTGGTTATTGGCTCTGCAGTGTCATTGGGGGTCAAGAGGTCAGACGCAATCAGGGGTTTATGGTAGGGGGTCGTTGCCATGGTTATCTAAACGAAGGGGACTTGGAGGAAATGGGGGAGGAAACGAGGGAGGAGAAAGAGGAGAGGAATCTGAGGAGACAGAGGGAGGATCAATCAGGCTGTACGGTACATGAGTGTCTGTCGCTTTGGTAGAGTGTGTGTGTTTACCCATATGCGCGCGTGTGTGTGTGTGTACGTATGCTGATGTTTTGAGGGTTTTTGTGCATGTATGTGTTACTGTGTAGTATGTGAGATTCAAACCAGATGCCAGAGACCCTGTTCTGTTCTCCATAATTCATGTTCTGCTCTCCTGAGCTCATATGAAACCCACAGCCCTGCATTCATAGCCCTGGCAGGAAGACAGATTTAGACTAAATAGACACACAGAAAGTTTCTCCCTTTACCAGGCCCATATCATATAGAAACATACATATGTATGTGCCTATTTCTAGCATGGCAACACATCCTGTAACATGCCCATGCATACCAACACATGTACACACCCACACACATCAGAGCATACAGTATCCACCTAAAAGAGTTAGAGCATGGAGTGTATGGGGGGGAGGAGTACAGAGAAATAAGAGAAAATAAGAGGGAAAAACAAAGATTCTTCAAAATCTGAATTACTGCTGATTTGGGGGAGAGAGAGGGAGGCAGAGAGGAGGGCAAAGGGCAGAGAAAGAGAGAGAGAGAAGGAAGGAAGGCCAAAAACCTGCATTTGCCTGACAAGGTGAAATGGAGGAAGGGAGGGCGGCTTGGCAAGGAGTGGATCCAAATAGTCTAACATAATAAAATTCCAAAGATAAGCAGGATTTCCCCTTCGCCCAGGACCCCTGAATCAGCACCTCCACTTCCAGAGAGCCAGTGCCTGGTCCCACAGTGGAGAGCAGGAATGAAGGGAGGGGGTTTCTTCCTGCTTTGGGCTAGACAGGGGCTGGACAGCGTCCTCTCTCTTCACCTCCTTCTCAGAACCCATTGGAAGAAAAGTTCAGAGGGGAGGGACCTCTGGCTTTCTCATCCAATGGGTTTTGAGAAGGAGGTGAGGAGAGAGGACGCGAGCAGTATGCAATTGAGATTCTCCCAGGGACAGATGGGAAAAATGCTGCCCCCTCCTGCACCTCTCACTCTCTCTCACACACACATACACGCAAGCACGCACAGACACACACAAGCACGCACGCGCGTACAGACACACAGACGCACGCACACACGCACGTACAGACGCACGCACACACGTACAGACACACACACACACGTACAGACACACACACACGTACAGACACACACACACACGTACGCACAGACACACGCACGCACAGACACACGCACGCACAGACACACGCACGCACAGACACACGCACGCACAGACACGCACGCACAGACACACACGTACAGACACACACGTACAGACACGCACAGACACACACGCGCGCACAGACACGCGCGCTCACAGACACACACGCGCGCACAGACACACACGCACACACGCACGCACAGAGACACACGCACGCACAGACACACACGCACACACGCACGCACAGACACACGCACGCACAGACACACACGCGCGCACAGACACGCACGCTCAACGACACACACGCGCGCACAGACACACACGCACACACGCGCGCACAGACACACACGCACACACGCGCGCACAGACACACACGCGCGCACAGACACGCGCGCTCACAGACACGCGCGCACAGACACACACGCACGCACAGACACACACGCACGCACAGACACACGCACGCACAGACACACGCACGCACAGACACACGCACGCGCGCACAGACACACACGCGCGCTCAGACACACATGCGCGCACAGACACGCACACACGCGCGCACAGACACACACTCGCGCACAGACACACGCACGCACAGACACACGCACGCACAGACACACACACGCACAGACACACACACGCACAGACACACACACGCACAGACACGCACACACGCACGCACAGACACACGCACAGACGCACGCACAGACACACGCACGCACAGACACGCACGCACAGACACGCACGCACAGACACGCACGCACAGACACGCACAGACACACGCACAGACACACACACGCAAGCACAGACACACACACGCACGCACAGACACACGCACAGACACGCACACGCACGCAGACACACGCACAGACACACGCACGCGCACAGACACACACACACGCGCACACAGACACACGCGCACAGACACACACGCGCACAGAGACACACGCGCACAGACACACACGCACAGACACACACGCACAGACACACACGCACAGACACACACGCACAGACACACACGCACACGCACAGACGCAGACACACAGACGCACAGACGCACACGCGCACAGACACACACGCGCACAGACACACACGCGCACAGACACACACGCGCACAGACACACGCACACACACACACACGCACAGACGCAGACACACAGACGCACAGACACACACGCACAGACGCACAGACGCACAGACACACACACGCACAGACACACACACGCGCACGCACAGACACACGCACAGACACACACGCACAGACACACGCACAGACACACGCACAGACACACGCACAGACACACGCACAGACACACACGCGCACAGACACACACGCGCACAGACACACACGCGCACAGACACACACGCGCACAGACACACACGCGCACAGACACACACGCGCACAGACACACGCGCACACAGACACACACGCACACAGACACACACGCACACAGACACGCAGACACGCACAGACACACGCACAGACACGCGCACAGACACGCGCACAGACACACACGCGCACAGACACACACGCGCACAGACACACGCGCACAGACACACACGCGCACAGACACACACGCGCACAGACACACACACGCACAGACACACACACGCACAGACACACACGCGCACAGACACACACGCGCACAGACACACACACACACAGAGGCTGGGGCTCATGTTGAGCAACAGGCAGTCAATAACAGGACTGGAGGGGATACAGCGAGTTACAGCAACTTGGACATGAGCTAGAGAGAGAGAGAGGAAGGGCCAGCAGCACAGCAAAACGTTGCCATCTAGTGTCGATCAGATAAGAGTCTCTGTCTCTCTGTGTGTGTCTCGGTCTCTCTGTGTGTGTGTGTGTCTCTGTGTATTTGTGTCTGTGTGTATTTGTGTCTGTGTGTCTCTGTGAGTCCATGTGTGTATGTCTGTACGTGTGTGTGTCTCCCTGTATGTGCGTGTCTGTCTCTGTGTGCGTGTCTCTCTCTCTCTCTGTGTGTGTGTGTCTCTGTGTGTGTGTGTGTCTCTGTGTGTGTCTCTGTGTGTGTGTGTGTCTCTGTGTGTCTCTGTGTATGTCTATGTCTCTGTGTATGTCTCTGTGTATGTGTATGTC
>NC_042963.1:28124264-28134264 GCF_901001165.1 Salmo trutta
CGTGATGCTGCGCCTCTGTGCGTGATGCTGCGCCTCTGTGCGTGATGCTGCGCCTCTGTGCGTGATGCTGCGCCTCTGTGCGTGATGCTGCGCCTCTGTGCGTGATTCTGCGCCTCTGTGCGTGATTCTGCGCCTCTGTGCGTGATTCTGCGCCTCTGTGCGTGATTCTGCGCCTCTGTGCGTGATTCTGCGCCTCTGTGCGTGATTCTGCGCCTCTGTGCGTGATTCTGCGCCTCTGTGCGTGATTCTGCGCCTCTGTGCGTGATTCTGCGCCTCTGTGCGTGATTCTGCGCCTCTGTGCGTGATTCTGCGCCTCTGTGCGTGATTCTGCGCCTCTGTGCGTGATTCTGCGCCTCTGTGCGTGATTCTGCGCCTCTGTGCGTGATGTGTGTTTCTGTGCCTCTGTGTGTGTTTCTGTGCCTCTGTGTCTCAGTGTGTGTTTCTGTGCCTCTGTGTCTCAGTGTGTGTTTCTGTGCCTCTGTGTCTCAGTGTGTGTGTTTCTGTGCCTCTGTGTCTCAGTGTGTGTCTCAGTGTGTGTTTCTGTGTCTCAGTGTGTGTCTCAGTGTGTGTTTCTGTGTCTCAGTGTGTGTTTGTGTTTCTGTGTCTCAGTGTGTGTCTCAGTGTGTGTTTCTGTGCCTCAGTGTTTGTGTCTCAGTGTTTGTGTCTCAGTGTTTGTGTCTCAGTGTTTGTGTCTCAGTGTTTGTGTCTCAGTGTTTGTGTCTCAGTGCGTGTTTCTGTGTCTCAGTGCGTGTTTCTGTGTCTCAGTGTGTGTTTCTGTGTCTCAGTGTGTGTTTCTGTGTCTCAGTGTGTGTTTCTGTGTCTCAGTGTGTGTTTGTGTGTTTCTGTGTCTCAGTGTGTGTCTCAGTGTCTCAGTGTGCGTCTCAGTGTGTGTCTCAGTGTGTGTTTCAGTGCCTCAGTGTTTCTGTGTGTTTCTGTGTTTCTGTGTCTCAGTGTGTGTTTGTGTCTCAGTGTGTGTTTCTGTGTCTCAGTGTGTGTTTGTGTGTCTCAGTGTGTGTTTGTGTGTCTCAGTGTGTGTTTGTGTGTCTCAGTGTCTCAGTGTGTGTTTGTGTGTTTCTGTGTCTCAGTGTGTGTTTCTGTGTCTCAGTGTGTGTCTCAGTGTGTGTTTCTGTGTCTCAGTGTGTGTCTCAGTGTGTGTTTCTGTGTCTCAGTGTGTGTTTGTGTTTCTGTGTCTCAGTGTGTGTCTCAGTGTGTGTTTCTGTGTCTCAGTGTGCGTCTCAGTGTGTGTTTCTGTGTCTCAGTGTGCGTCTCAGTGTGTGTTTCTGTGTCTCAGTGTGCGTCTCAGTGTGCGTCTCAGTGTGCGTCTCAGTGTGCGTCTCAGTGTGCGTCTCAGTGTGCGTTTCTGCGTCTCAGTGTGCGCCTCAGTGTGCGTTTCTGTGCCTCAGTGTGTGTTTCTGTGCCTCAGTGTGTGTTTCTGTGCCTCAGTGTGTGTTTCTGTGCCTCAGTGTGTATTTCTGTGCCTCTGTGTCTCAGTGTGTGTTTGTGTGTTTCTGTGTCTCAGTGTGTGTTTGTGTGTTTCTGTGTCTCAGTGTGTGTTTGTGTGTTTCTGTGTCTCAGTGTGTTTGTGTGTTTCTGTGTCTCAGTGTGTGTTTGTGTGTTTCTGTGTCTCAGTGTGTGTTTGTGTGTTTCTGTGTCTCAGTGTGTGTTTGTGTGTTTCTGTGTCTCAGTGTGTGTTTGTGTGTTTCTGTGTCTCAGTGTGTGTTTGTGTGTTTCTGTGTCTCAGTGTGTGTCTCAGTGTTTCTGTGTCTCAGTGTGTGTCTCAGTGTTTCTGTGTCTCAGTGTGTGTCTCAGTGTGTGTTTCTGTGTCTCAGTGTGTGTCTCAGTGTGTGTCTCAGTGTGTGTTTCTGTGTCTCAGTGTGTGTCTCAGTGTGTGTTTCTGTGTCTCAGTGTGTGTCTCAGTGTGTGTTTCTGTGTGTCAGTGTGTGTCTCAGTGTGTGTTTCTGTGTCTCAGTGTGTGTTTCTGTGTCTCAGTGTGTGTCTCAGTGTGTGTTTCTGTGTCTCAGTGTGTGTCTCAGTGTGTGTTTCTGTGTCTCAGTGTGTGTTTCTGCGTCTCAGTGTGTGTCTCAGTGTGTGTTTCTGTGTCTCAGTGTGCGCCTCAGTGTGCGCCTCAGTGTGCGCCTCAGTGTGCGCCTCAGTGTGCGCCTCTGTGCGTGATGCTGTGCGCCTCTGCGCGTGATGCTGTGCCTCTGCGCGTGATGCTGTGCCTCTGCGCGTGATGCTGTGCCTCTGCGCGTGATGCTGTGCCTCTGCGCGTGATGCTGTGCCTCTGCGCGTGATGCTGTGCCTCTGCGCGTGATGCTGTGCCTCTGCGCGTGATGCTGTGCCTCTGTGTCTCAGTGTGTGTTTCTGTGCCTCTGTGTCTCAGTGTGTGTTTGTGTGTTTCTGTGTCTCAGTGTGTGTTTCTGTGCCTCAGTGTGTGCCTCAGTGTTTGTGTCTCAGTGTGTGTGTCTCAGTGCGTGTGTCTCAGTGCGTGTGTCTCAGTGCGTGTGTCTCAGTGCGTGTGTCTCAGTGCGTGTTTCTGTGTCTCAGTGCGTGTTTCTGTGTCTCAGTGCGTGTTTCTGTGTCTCAGTGCGTGTTTCTGTGTCTCAGTGCGTGTTTCTGTGTCTCAGTGCGTGTTTCTGTGTCTCAGTGCGTGTTTCTGTGTCTCAGTGCGTGTTTCTGTGTCTCAGTGCGTGTTTCTGTGTGTTTGTGTGTTTGTGTGTCTCAGTGTGTGTTTGTGTGTTTCTGTGTCTCAGTGTGTGTGTGTTTCTGTGTGTGTGTGTTTCTGTGTTTCTGTGTCTCAGTGTGTGTTTGTGTGTTTCTGTGTCTCAGTGTGTGTCTCAGTGTGTGTTTCTGTGCCTCAGTGTGTGTCTCAGTGTGTGTTTCTGTGCCTCAGTGTGTGTCTCAGTGCCTCAGTGTGTGTCTCAGTGTCTCAGTGTGTGTCTCAGTGTGTGTCTCAGTGTCTCAGTGTGTGTCTCAGTGTGTGTTTGTGTGTTTCTGTGTCTCAGTGAGTGTTTGTGTGTTTCTGTGTCTCAGTGAGTGTTTGTGTGTTTCTGTGTCTCAGTGAGTGTTTCTGTGTTTCTGTGTCTCAGTGAGTGTTTCTGTGTTTCTGTGTCTCAGTGAGTGTTTCTGTGTCTCAGTGAGTGTTTCTGTGTTTCTGTGTCTCAGTGAGTGTTTCTGTGTCTCAGTGAGTGTTTCTGTGTTTCTGTGTCTCAGTGTGTGTCTCAGTGTGTGTTTCTGTGTCTCAGTGTGTGTCTCAGTGTGTGTTTCTGTGTCTCAGTGTGTGTCTCAGTGTGTGTTTCTGTGTCTCAGTGTGTGTCTCAGTGTGTGTTTCTGTGTCTCAGTGTGTGTCTCAGTGTGTGTTTCTGTGTCTCAGTGTGTGTCTCAGTGTGTGTCTCAGTGTGTGTTGTGTCTCAGTGTGTGTCTCAGTGTGTGTTTCTGTGTCTCAGTGTGTGTCTCAGTGTGTGTTTCTGTGTCTCAGTGTGTGTTTCTGTGTCTCAGTGTGCGCCTCAGTGTGCGCCTCAGTGTGCGCCTCAGTGTGCGCCTCAGTGTGCGCCTCAGTGTGCGCCTCAGTGTGCGCCTCAGTGTGCGCCTCAGTGTGCGCCTCAGTGTGCGCCTCAGTGTGCGCCTGCGAGTGATGCGTGCCTCTGCGCGTGATGCTGTGCCTCTGCGCGTGATGCTGTGCCTCTGCGCGTGATGCTGTGCCTCTGCGCGTGATGCTGTGCCTCTGCGCGTGATGCTGTGCCTCTGCGCGTGATGCTGTGCCTCTGCGCGTGATGCTTGTGCCTCTGCGCGTGATGCTGTGCCTCTGCGCGTGATGCTGTGCCTCTGCGCGTGATGCTGTGCCTCTGCGCGTGATGCTGTGCCTCTGCGCGTGATGCTGTGCCTCTGCGCGTGATGCTGTGCCTCTGCGCGTGATGCTGTGCCTCTGTGCGTGATTCTGTGCCTCTGTGTCTCAGTGTGTGTTTCTGTGTTTCTGTGTCTCAGTGTGTGTTTCTGTGCCTCAGTGTGTGCCTCAGTGTTTGTGCCTCAGTGTTTGTGTCTCAGTGTGTGTGTCTCAGTGCGTGTGTCTCAGTGCGTGTGTCTCAGTGCGTGTGTCTCAGTGCGTGTGTCTCAGTGCGTGTTTCTGTGTCTCAGTGCGTGTTTCTGTGTCTCAGTGCGTGTTTCTGTGTCTCAGTGCGTGTTTCTGTGTCTCAGTGCGTGTTTCTGTGTGTTTGTGTTTGTGTGTCTCAGTGTGTGTTTGTGTGTTTCTGTGTCTCAGTGTGTGTGTGTTTCTGTGTGTGTGTGTTTCTGTGTTTCTGTGTCTCAGTGTGTGTTTGTGTGTTTCTGTGTCTCAGTGTGTGTCTCAGTGTGTGTTTCTGTGCCTCAGTGTGTGTCTCAGTGTGTGTTTCTGTGCCTCAGTGTGTGTCTCAGTGCCTCAGTGTGTGTCTCAGTGTGTGTCTCAGTGTCTCAGTGTGTGTCTCAGTGTCTCAGTGCGTGTCTCAGTGTGTGTTTGTGTGTTTCTGTGTCTCAGTGAGTGTTTGTGTGTTTCTGTGTCTCAGTGAGTGTTTGTGTGTTTCTGTGTCTCAGTGAGTGTTTCTGTGTTTCTGTGTCTCAGTGAGTGTTTCTGTGTTTCTGTGTCTCAGTGAGTGTTTCTGTGTCTCAGTGAGTGTTTCTGTGTTTCTGTGTCTCAGTGTGTGTTTCTGTGCCTCAGTGTGTGTCTCTGTGTCTCAGTGTGTGTTTCTGTGCCTCAGTGTGTGTCTCAGTGTCTCAGTGTGTGTTTCTGTGCCTCAGTGTGTGTCTCAGTGTCTCAGTGTGTGTCTCAGTGCCTCAGTGTGTGTCTCAGTGTGTGTCTCAGTGTCTCAGTGTGTGTCTCAGTGTCTCAGTGTGTGTCTCAGTGTCTCAGTGTGTGTCTCAGTGTCTCAGTGTGTGTCTCAGTGTGTGTTTGTGTGTTTCTGTGTCTCAGTGAGTGTTTGTGTGTTTCTGTGTCTCAGTGAGTGTTTGTGTGTTTCTGTGTCTCAGTGAGTGTTTGTGTGTCTCAGTGAGTGTTTGTGTGTTTCTGTGTCTCAGTGAGTGTTTCTGTGTCTCAGTGAGTGTTTGTGTGTTTCTGTGTCTCAGTGTGTGTTTCTGTGTCTCAGTGTGTGTTTCTGTGTCTCAGTGTGTGTTTCTGTGTCTCAGTGTGTGTTTGTGTGCCTCAGTGTGCGCCTCAGTGTGCGCCTCAGTGTGCGCCTCAGTGTGCGCCTCAGTGTGCGCCTCAGTGTGCGCCTCAGTGTGCGCCTCAGTGTGCGCCTCAGTGTGCGCCTCAGTGTGCGCCTCAGTGTGCGCCTCAGTGTGCGCCTCAGTGTGCGCCTCAGTGTGCGCCTCAGTGTGCGCCTCAGTGTGTGTTTCAGTGTCTCAGTGTGTGTTTCAGTGTCTCAGTGTGTGTTTCAGTGTCTCAGTGTGTGTTTCAGTGTGTGTTTCAGTGTTTCAGTGTCTCAGTGCGTGTCTCAGTGTCTCAGTGTTTCCGGTCACAACTTGCAGACTTGTTTACGCTGCTGTGCGTTTTTGTTGCCGATCTTACTTTGCTACCTGACGGTTTTTACTTTTTCATTACCGTATATTTTTACTTTTTACCCTCACTCAACTTTTTTCATTCAACTTTCTTACCCCGGAGGTTTTATCTGGACATGGTTCGTCAGGACTTCAAACAGCCGAAGCTAAGTAACATTAACATGATGCCTTCTAATTGCAGTCGTTATACTTATAATATACAGGAGAACGATCGCCTTACGGCAAGGATAGCTGTGCTGCAAGCCCAGCTTCAGACGCAATCGTTAGGCAAGGGTAATTTCAGTGTAGGAAAGGATGAAACAGCGTCTGTGCCACCAGCAAGTACAGATAGTAACGTTAGTATAAACCCCCTCGCACGGTCCCCGCAGCCGGACAACATTCTCATGGCTTCTGGAGGGAAACGCTGTAGGAATGCTCAACCGGTGTCGCTTATTCAGCCGACAGAAACTTTCAACCGGTTCTCCCCATTAAGTGAGTCGGAGTCGGAGGCCGAGACTTCTCTGGTCTCTACTCCTCCCGCTGTGGGGTCTGAGACGCCGACGGCTCCCACCATTAGCTCTGACAAATTGAAAACCCTAGTCATTGGCGACTCCATTACCCGCAGTATTAGACTTAAAACGAATCATCCAGCGATCATACACTGTTTACCAGGGGGCAGGGCTACCGACGTTAAGGCTAATCTGAAGACTGTGCTGGCTAAAGCTAAAACTGGCGAGTGTAGAGAGTATAGAGATATTGTTATCCACGTCGGCACCAACGATGTTAGGATGAAACAGTCAGAGGTCACCAAGCGCAACATAGCTTCAGCGTGTAAATCAGCTAGAAAGATGTGTCGGCATCGAGTAATTGTCTCTGGCCCCCTCCCAGTTAGGGGGAGTGATGAGCTCTACAGCAGAGTCTCACAACTCAATCGCTGGATGAAAACTGTGTTCTGCCCCTCCCAAAAGATAGAATTTGTAGATAACTGGCCCTCTTTCTGGGACTCACCCACAAACAGGACCAAGCCTGGCCTGTTGAGGAGTGACGGACTCCATCCTAGCTGGAGGGGTGCTCTCATCTTATCTACGAACATAGACAGGGCTCTAACTCCTCTAGCTCCAGAATGAAATAGGGTGCAGGCCAGGCAGCAGGCTGTTAGCCAGCCTGCCAGCTTAGTGGAGTCTGCCATTAGCACAGTCAGCTCAGCTTTCCCCATTGAGACCGTGTCTGTGCCTCGATCTAGGTTGGGCAAAATTAAAAATGGCGGTGTTCGCTTTAGTAATCTCACTAGTATAAAGACCTCCTCCATTCCTGCCATTATTGAAAGAGATTGTGATACTTCACATCTCAAAATTGGGTTACTTAATGTTAGATCCCTCACTTCCAAGGCAGTTATAGTCAATGAACTAATCACTGATCATAATCTTGATGTGATTGGCCTGACTGAAACATGGCTTAAGCCTGATGAATTTACTGTGTTAAATGAGGCCTCACCCCCTGGTTACACTAGTGACCATACCCCCCGTGCATCCGGCAAAGGCGGAGGTGTTGCTAACATCTACGATAGCATATTTCAATTTACAAAAAAAAATAAAATGACGTTTTCGTCTTTTGAGCTTCTAGTCATGAAATCTATGCAGCCTACTCACTCACTTTTTATAGCTACTGTTTACAGGCCTCCTGGGCCATATGCAGTGTTCCTCACTGAGTTCCCTGAATTCCTATCGGATCTTGTAGTCATAGCAGATAATATTCTAATTTTTGGTGACTTTAACATTCACATGGAAAAGTCCACAGACCCACTCCAAAAGGCTTTCGGAGCCATCATCGACTCAGTGGGTTTTGTCCAACATGTCTCTGGACCTACTCACTGCCACAGTCATTCTCTGGACCTAGTTTTGTCCCATGGAATAAATGTTGTGGATCTTAATGTTTTTCCTCATAATCCTGGATTATCGGACCACCATTTTATTGCGTTTACAATTGCAACAAATAATCTGCTCAGACCCCAACTAAGGAGCATTAAAAGTCGTGCTATAAATTCTCAGACAACCCAAAGATTCCTTGATGCCCTTCCAGACTCCCTCTGCCTACCCAAGGACGTCAGAGGACAAAATCAGTTAACCACCTAACCGAGGAACTCAATTTAACCTTGCGCAATACCCTAGATGCAGTTGCACCTCCTCTTTAAATCTGGGTATTCCTCCAAAGCTCCATTGTCCTGAGTCTGCACAACTCTGCCAGGACCTTGGCTCAAGGGAGATACTAAAGTGTTTTAGTACTATATCTCTTGACACAATGATGAAAATAATCATGGCCTCCAAACCCTCAAGCTGCATACTGGACCCTATTCCAACTAAACTACTGAAAGAGCTGCTTCCTGTGCTTGGCCCTCCTATGTTAAACATAATAAATGGCTCTCTATCCACCGGATGTGTACCAAGCTCACTAAAAGTGGCAGTAATAAAGCCTCTCTTGAAAAAGCCGAATCTTGACCCAGAAATTATAAAAAAAACTAATCGGCCTATATCGAATCTTCCATTCCTCTCAAAAATTTTAGAAAAAGCTGTTGCACAGCAACTCACTGCCTTCCTGAAGACAAACAATGTATACGAAACGCTTCAGTCTGGTTTTAGACCCCATCATAGCACTGAGACTGCACTTGTGAAGGTGGTAAATGACCTTTTAATGACGTCAGACCGAGGCTCTGCATCTGTCCTCGTGCTCCTAGACCTTAGTGTCGCTTTTGATACCATCGATCACCACATTCTTTTGGAGAGATTGGAAACCCAAATTGGTCTACATGGACAAGTTCTGGCCTGGTTTAGATCTTATCTGTCGGAAAGATATCAGTTTGTCTCTGTGAATGGTTTGTCCTCTGACAAATCAATTGTAAATTTCGGTGTTCCTCAAGGTTCCGTTTTAGGACCACTTTTGTTTTCACTATATATTTTACCTCTTGGGGATGTCATTCGAAAACATAATGTTAAATTTCACTGCTATGCGGACGACACACAGCTGTACATTTCAATGAAACATGGTGAAGCTCCAAAATTGCCCTCGCTAGAAGCCTGTGTTTCAGACATAAGGAAGTGGATGGCTGCAAACTTTCTACTTTTAAACTCAGACAAAACAGAGATGCTTGTTCTAGGTCCCAAGAAACAAAGAGATCTTCTGTTCAATCTGACAATTAATCTGGATGGTTGTACAGTCGTCTCAAATAAAACTGTGAAGGACCTCGGCGTTACTCTGGACCCTGAGCTCTCTTTTGAAGAACATATCAAGACTGTTTCAAGGACAGCTTTTTTCCATTTACGTAACATTGCAAAAATCAGAAACTTTCTGTCCAAAAATGACTCAGAAAAATTAATCCATGCTTTTGTTACTTCTAGGCTGGACTACTGCAATGCTCTACTTTCCGGCTACCCGGATAAAGCACTAAACAAACTTCAGTTAGTGCTAAATACGGCTGCTAGAATCCTGACTAGAACCAAAAAATGTGATCATATTACTCCAGTGCTAGCCTCCCTACACTGGCTTCCTGTTAAGGCAAGGGCTGATTTCAAGGTTTTACTGCTAACCTACAAAGCATTACATGGGCTTGCTCCTACCTATCTTTCCGATTTTGTCCTGCCGTACATACCTACACGTACGCTACGGTCACAAGACGCAGGCCTCCTAATTGTCCCTAGAATTTCTAAGCAAACGGCTGGAGGTAGGGCTTTCTCCTATAGAGCTCCATTTTTATGGAATGGTCTGCCTACCCATGTGAGAGACGCAGACTCAGTCTCAACCTTTAAGTCTTTACTGAAGACTTATCTCTTCAGTAGGTCCTATGATTAAGTGTAGTCTGGCCGAGGAGTGTGAAGGTGAACGGAAAGGCTGGAGCAACGAACCGCCCTTGCTGTCTCTGCCTTGCCGGTTCCCCTCTTTCCACTGGGATTCTCTGCCTCTAACCCTATTACAGGGGCTGAGTCACTGACTTACTGGTGTTCTTCCATGCCGTCCATGGGAGGGGTGCGTCACTTGAGTGGGTTGAGTCACTGACGTGGTCTTCCTGTCTGGGTTGGCGCCCCCCCTTGGGTTGTGCCATGGCGGAGATTTTTGTGGGCTATACTCGGCCTTGTCTTCGGACGGTAAGTTGGTGGTTGTAGACATCCCTCTAGTGGTGTGGGGGCTGTGCTTTGGCAAAGTGGGTGGGGTTATATCCTGCCTGTTTGGCCCTGTCCGGGGGTATCATCGGATGGGGCCACAGTGTCTTCTGATCCCTCCTGTCTCAGCCTCCAGTATTTATGCTGCAGTAGTTTATGTGCCGGGGGGCTAGGGTCAGTCTGTTTCATCTGGAGTATTCTCTTGTCTTATCCGGTGTCCTGTGTGAATTTAAATATGCTCTCTCTAATTCTCTCTCTCTCTTTCTTTCTTTCTCTCTCTCGGAGGACCTGAGCCCTAGGACCATGCCTCGGGACTACCTGGCATGATGACTCCTTGCTGTCCC
>NC_042963.1:28139264-28144264 GCF_901001165.1 Salmo trutta
GGAGAGAGGGCATCTGTGTCTCTACCTGTCTCTACCTCGTGCAGTGACCACATACACGCTCCTCTTTGGGTAGCCATGTCTTTTTATGTCTGCCGGTTTCTATTGCCAATCGGTGGTCACTCAGCCTGTACTTGGTAAGGATCTGTCTCTGCCAGGTGGTCACTCAGCCTGTACTTGGTAAGGATCTGTCTCTGCCAGGTGGTCACTCAGCCTGTACTTGGTAAGGATCTGTCTCTGCCAGGTGGTCACTAAGCCTGTACTTGGTAAGGATCTGTCTCCGCCAGGTGGTCACTCAGCCTGTACTTGGTAAGGATCTGTCTCTGCCAGGTGGTCACTAAGCCTGTACTTGGTAAGGATCTGTCTCCGCCAGGTGGTCACTCAGCCTGTACTTGGTAAGGATCTGTCTCTGCCAGGTGGTCACTCAGCCTGTACTTGGTAAGGATCTGTCTCTGCCAGGTGGTCACTCAGCCTGTACTTGGTAAGGATCTGTCTCTGCCTCGTATCTCTGACAGAGTGGAGATAATATGATTTTGCTTCTCTGTTTAGGGCCAGATAGCAATTTAGTCAGCTTTGAGATTTTGTTTTGTTTTTCCAATGTTGTAAATTGAACACCACCGTAATTGAACAAACAAAAAATGACTCGTACCTTCGTCTGACCATATCTGCATCGGGAAACTTTAATCTGGCAGTGAATGCACTCATCGAAAAAGCCTGCAGATATGTTTGGGATAACAGGACAAGGCAACAGGATATCAGATAAACAGAGTAGCAGCAGCTTGTATGTGAATGGGTGTCTGGGTGTGTAGAGTCAGTGTGAGTGAGCAAATGATGGAGTGAGTGTGTAGGGCCATGTGAGTGTGCAGAGTCAGTGTGAGTGAGTAAATGATGGACTGAGTGAGTGTGTTGGGAGTGGCTGTGTGTGTAGGGCCATGTGAGTGTGCAGAGTCAGTGTGAGTGAGTAAATGATGGACTGAGTGAGTGTGTTGGGAGTGGCTGTGTGTGTAGGGCCATGTGAGTGTGCAGAGTCAGTGTGAGTGAGTAAATGATGGACTGAGTGTGTGTGTTGGGAGTGGCTGTGTGTGTAGGGCCATGTGAGTGTGCATACAGTCGGTGTAAAGATTGAAATAAAACAGAAATAAAGATAAAAGATAAATATCTACACAAACTATCAGAGTTTATCAGTCGTATTGCTTGGGGATAGAAGCTGTTCAATAGCCTTTTGGTGTCAGACTTGATGCACCGGTACCTCTTGTGGTGCGGCAGCAGAGAAAATAGTCTATGGCTTGGGTTGCTGGAGTCTTTGACCATTTTACAGGCCTTTTCACACCGCCTGATGTTGAGGTCCTGGATGGAGCCCAGTGATGTACTGGGCTGTCAGCACAACCCTCTGTAGCGCCATGCAATCGAGGGCGGTGCTATTCCCATACCAAGAGGTGATGCATCCAGTTAATAAGCTTGCAATGGTACAGCTGTAGAACCTTTTCACAATTTGAGGGCCCATGCCAAACTTTTTCAACCTCCTGAGGTGGAAGAGGCACTGTTGCTCCTTCTTCACGACTGTGCGTGTGTGTTTGGACCATTCGAAGTCTTCAGTGATTTGGACACCGAGGATCTTGAAGCTTTCTACCTGCTCCACTGCCGCCCCGTCAATGTTTTTATTTATTTATTTATTTAACCTTTACTTAACTAGGCAAGTCAGTTAAGAGCACATTCTTATTTACAATGGCCAATTGTGCGCCGTTTTATGGGACTCCCAACCACGGCCGGATGTGATACAGCCTGGATTCAAACCAGGGACTGTAGTGACACCTCAGGCACAGAGATGAAGTGCCTTAGACCGCGGTGCCACTCGGGATGTGGATGAGGGCGTGTTCGCCCCTCGTAGTCCACGATCAGCTCCTTGGTCTTGCTGACGTTGAGAGGGGTTGTTGCTCCGGCACCACACTGCCAGGTCACTGACCTCTTCCTTGTAGGCTAACTCATCGTCGCCAGTGATCAGGCCTACCACCGACGTGTCGTCAGCAAACGCAGTCATCAAACGAGCAACAGGACAATATAGGAATAAAATGGAATCATATTGCACAGGTTCCAACGCTCACCGCATGTGGCAGGGGCTACAGTCCATTACGGATTACAAAGGAAGACCCGAACGTGATCTGCCAAACTATGCCTCTCTACCAGAACTCAACAACATCTTGCCGGGTGTGAGGGCAGTCAGCCACCCAGAGGATTGGGTGATCTCGCTCTCCGAGGCCGACGTGAGAAGGATCTTTAAAATCAGGTCAACACCCGCAAAGCGGTATTCCAGGGTGCATTCTCAGAGAATGTGCAGAACAGCTGGCAGGCATATTCACAGTTGTTTTCAACTTCTCTGGGTCCCAGTCTGTAATCCCCACATGTTTTAAGATGACCACAATCATTCCTGTTCCTAAGAACTCTAAGGCTTCATGCCACAATGACTGCCACCCTGTAGCACTCACTTCTGTAATCATGAAGTGCTTTGAGAGGCTGGTTATAGCACACATTAACTCCATCATCCCAGCCACCCTAGACACACTTAAATTTGCATACCGCCCCAAAAGAGCCATAGATGACGCAATCTCAATTGCTCTCCACACTGCACTCACCCACCTAGATAAGAGGAATACCTATGTGAGAATGTGGTTCATTGACTACAGCGTTCAATACCATAATACCCTCCAAGCACATCACTAAGCTAAGGCTCCTTGGATTGATAATCTCCCTCTGAAACTGGATCCTGGACTTCTTGACGGGCCGGCCCCAGGTGGTGAGCGTGGGCAACAACACATCCGTCATGCTGACCCTCAAGATGGGGGCCCCTCAGGGGTGCATTCTCAGCCCTCTTCTGTACTCCCTGTTCACCCATGACTGCGTGGCCATGCACGTCTCCAACTCAATCATCAAGTTTGCAGACGACACTATAGTGGTAGGCTTGATTACCAACAACGACGAGACGAGGGCCCTCGGAGTGTGGTGTCAGGAAAATAACCTCACACTCAAGGTCAACAAAACAAAGGAGATGATTGTGGACTTCAGGAAACAGCAGAGGGAGCACCCCCCTATCCACATCGACGGGACAGTAGTGGAGAAAGTGGAAAGTTTTAAGTTCCTCGGCATACACATCACGGACAAACTGAAATGGTCCACCCACACAGACAGCGTGGTGAAGAAGGCGCAGCAGCACCTCTTCAACCTCAGGAGGTGAAGAAATTCGGCTTGTCACCAAAAACACTCAAACTTTTACTTTTACAGATGCACAATCAAGAGCCTCCTGTCGGGCTGTATCACCGCCTGGTACGGCAACTGCTCCTCCCACAACCATAAGGCTCCCCAGAAGGTAGTGAGGTCTGCACAACGCATCACTGGGGGCAAACTACCTGCCCTCCAGGACACCTACACCAGGACACCTGTCAAAGGAAGGCCAAAAAGACCACCAAGGACAACAACCACCCGAGCCACTACCTGTTCACCCCGCTATCATCCAGAAGGCGAGGTCAGTACAGGTACAAAAGCTGGGACCGAGAGACTGAAAAACAGCTTCTATCTCAAGGCCATCAGACTGTTAAACAGCCATCACTAACATTGAGTGGCTGCTGCCAACATACTGACTCAAATCTCTAGCCACTTTAATAATAAAAAATTGGATGTAATAAACGTGTCACTAGTCACTTTAAACAATGCCACTTTATATAATATTTACATACCCTACATTACTCATCTCATATGTATATACTGTACTCTATACCATCTACTGCATCTTGCCTATGCCGTTCGGCCATCGCTCATCCATATATTTATATGTACATATTCGTATTCATTCCTTTACACTTCTGTGTATAAGGCAGTTGTTGTGAAAGTGTTAGATTACTTGTTAGATACTACTGCGTGGTCGGAACTAGAAGCACAAGCATTTCGCTACACTCGCATTAATATCTGCTAACCATGTGTATGTGACAAATAAAATTTGGAGGCGTGCGTGGCCACGCAGTCATGGGTGAACAGGGAGTACAGGAGAGTGCTGAGTATGCACCCTTGTGGGGCCCCAGTGTTGAGGTTCAGCGGGGTGGAGATGTATCCTACCCTCACCACCTGGGGGTGGCCCATCAGGAAGTCCAGGACCCAGTTGCACAGGGCGGGGTCGAGACCCAGGGTCTCAAGCTTAATGACGAGTTTGGAGGGTACTATGGTGTTAAATGCTGAGCTGTAGTCGAACATCATTCTTACATAGGTGAACTGAACCACCTCCATGTTTGACTGTAGGGAAGATGTTATTATCTTTGAAGGCTTCATTTTGTTATCTGTAAACATAGAGATGGTGTGCTTTACCAAAAAGCTCTAATTTGGTCTCATCTGTCCACAGGACATTCTCCCAAAATGATTTTGGCATGTTCAGGTGTGTTTTGGCAAATTGCAGTCAGGCATTCTTATATCTCTCTGTCACCAGTGGGGTCCTCCAGGGTCTCCTACCATATATCCCCCTTTCATTAAGTTGGCGACGGATGGTGCAAGTTGAAACTATCGTACCTTGTGTCAGCTTGAATCTGTGTGGCAGTTGATCGAGGTGCTTTCTCCAGCATTCGAACAATCCTTCACTGCAATCTTCCATCAAGTTCTCTTGCGGCTACCTCCAGTGAGGTTGGCTACAGTGGCATGGGCCTTAACCTTCTTGATAACATTACATACGGTGGAAACAGGAACATCAAGGTCTCTGGAGGTGGACTTGTAGCCTTGAGATAGTCCATGCTTGGCTACAATCTTGTGTCTGACATCCTCAGATAATTCTCTGGCTGCTTTCTTTTCTCCATGTTCATCCATGCTCACACAGTGACACAAAACAGGAGAATGAGTCCTTTTCACTATTCAAACTGGTTGAATTAGTGATTTTTATATTGCAGGCACCTGCAAATTACGACAGGTGAGTGCAATTCCAAAGTAAATGAGAATCACCTGCATGAAATCTAACTACTTCTAGAAGATGC